>NC_056739.1:1267347018-1267379518 GCF_019279795.1 Protopterus annectens | reverse complement strand
AAACGTAACCTGTTTATTATTGTATAGCACTAATACAGAAATCAAATTGTATTAACCTCTGTCTTGACTGTATTACCCATTGGATGATTCTAAAACCCCATTCCTACTGTTAAGAAACTGATTCTTTTTTTTCTCTGTAAATTCTTTGTAATTTTTTTCTAACTGTAATGGAGCTTTTCTCTCGGGACCTCTGGTGAAAATGGGGTCTGAGTGCCCAGTCGGTCCTGTAAACAAAAGGCAATAAAATAAATGCCTCTGGCCATTTGCTCTTTTACTGTTCATCCCAATCTAACATCAGAGTGGTACACAAAATGTCTTTTTTAGAGGGGTAGGAAGGGAGGCACTATTCCCAGAAAGACTGAATATATTTGCTTAAAAACACAATAGCCACCTTCTGGGAGTAAGAGGAAGAGGGTTGACAAGAATCAGTCTGTAGTTATAACCAGACAAGTTTATTAACGATTCCAACCAGAAGCCAAGGCACAAACAAGAATCATGGTAAGTGCTTTCGTCCGACCACATGCAGGATTTTATCAAAACCAAAGTGTTTACACAGGTGCAACATTTATAAAGCATCAGGTGTCATCAATTAACTACCATATACCACTTAAAGCTACATTACAAAAAATACAAAATACATGACATTGTGTGTAAATAGGTATTAGAAATAAATAAAATATTGAAAATAGATAAAACATACATAGGATGCATGTATTTGAATATACATACATACATACATGAATATATTTCCTTACTCATGATTTTTTGTTCAGGTCATCAAGAGAAAGGTTAGCAAAAGAAAAAAAATGTAAAACACACCTCAGTGCAACTGCAACTCTTGGACTTCTGCAGTTCTAATAGACTCCCATCTTTATTCAACTATTTCTTCCAGACTTGAAATTACAGTGGAGTCTTGGCCAGTTACAGAGTGTTAAAAGCACAGGGTGAGGGATAAAAAAAGTAACACAAAGTATGAAAAAGCAAGAAAGAAGTGATCTCGGTGGATGATATGGCTCCAGGATGAGGGAAAAACAGAGGAGGGCACTGAAGAAGTGCAGGGGAGACTAGTGGGTAACAGAGGGACCCATGCAGTGTTGATTACAGTTAGACATCTAAGGTGTATACAGTCAGTAAAGTGGCTATTATGAGTGGGTTTGTACTGAAGCAGTCTGTGAATGAAAGTGAATGACCACATCTGTTTGATCACATGAAATGGTTAATGACCTGCTGTAATACAGCACCAGCCATTCAGTTGACACCCCCCTTGAAGTCACTAGCCTCCACTGTATAAGTTAGTGCATGAATTTGTTCAGAAATGTTATTGGTATGAGGACAACCAACTTCAACCTTATTTAGGTGTTTTAGCACAAAACATCATTTATATCACTTAGAACTAATGAATAAAATACAACCTATAAATAACAAGGTGAGTTACTGAAAAAAAAAATTATCAGCCAATATGAAATGATGAATGTTATTATCCTATCCCACCAAATGCCATTTCAAAGAAATAGGTTTTAGGTACCCTGTTGAAGCTAGCCAAAAACAGACAATCCTGACAACACTAAAGTAGTAGATTTTGTAGCTGGAGAGTCGTTTAGGAAAATGAGCAGAATCCTGATTTTCCAATATGCACTCATGCAACTGCTAGCAGCCCCTGAGAGGCTGAACAAAAATAGAAGTAGGGCACAATCAGCTCCTTCAGTTAAGAGGGATGCAAATCATAACTGAATAAATACACTAACACCAAAGTTTTACAAGTGATCCTGTAATGAATAAAAAGCATGTTCAGCCTGCACAAAACAGGTGTACTATGGCAGTAGTGAATCATACCAGTTTGGAGGCTCACAGCAGAAATCTGCACCATCTGTAAACAATGAAATCTGGTGTTACAAAGTCCCAGGTATTGAGCAATGCAACAATTCATTCTAGAGGATACTAAGGCACTAACGAATAGAATGAATACCAAGAGGTAAGCTGGACAAAAAATGTCCCTGATCCTTGAGATATTCTCAGACAGTAGTATGAAGATTTCCTAACAGCCCACGATGCCCACTCCTGAAGTGTTAGCCTTGAATTTAAGATGACACCAAGATTACTCACATTATCAAACAATTCATACTAACTGACTCTCCCTCTCTCTCTCTCTCTATATATATATATATATGTATATATATATATATAATTAGGAAGGGAAGGGGCAGAAGAATCCATGGCCTCAGAGTTTCGATCAATTATGAATCAGCCAAGAATGTATGACCCCCAAATCATCAATCAGAAACTATACATTCACCTTGTCTCTTCCTGCGGGAATGACAGGTAGATTTGGGTGTCATCAAAATAACTATAGTATGCTAAACCTCCTCTCTCTTAACAGATTCCCTACAGAAGCATATATACTGTGAACAATAAAGGGGCTAGGATAGAGTCTTGTGGTATTCCACACTCAAAAGGGTAGTGGGAAGAGGAATTTATTCTAGAACAAACCTTTTGAAAATAGCTAGATAAGAAACTACTCTATATTCACAGATGAGATACCACAGCAGGCTCGTAAACACTCATCAAAATGTCATGATCAACAGTATCAAATGTTGCTGAGAGATTCAGAAGGATGAGTACTGAATAATATTGTTGGTCTACAGCCATAAGCTCACAAGAGCTGTCTAAATACTACAGCAAGTGTAAAAACCCAAATGAAAGTTATCCATGAGTCTGCCAGACAACCTTTCTCAATTATCTTTCCCAAGAAAGGTATGATAGAGATTTGGCAGCAAGTGTCAAAGGTGTTAAAACCTAGGGACAATTTCTTAAGAACAGGGATAACAAAACCTCTTTTGAGGCTGATGGAAATACCCCTAGTGACAGAACCAGGATCTGATAAATTACTGGCTTAAGGATATCAAGACCGGCCAATACTAGTCTTAACAGGCATGGATCCAGACCATAATTCATCAGGTACATACTTGAGACATCAGTACCAAGCTTATAACCAGGAATATCAAATGCTATCCAAGGGGTGGAAACACGAGAGACTATAACTACTGCAATACCCATGCAGATAGGGTGGCAGATGGGCAAATCTAACATTGACAATCTTGGCAGCAAAATACTGAGCAGTAGATTCACATTGTACACCACACAATGGTCTTCCGGTGGTAAGGCAGACTGGATTGTATAGTCTTTTGACCACCCAGAAGAGTACTATGCTGGTCATTTAATGATCTCCCCACCCCACACCATCTTGCTAATGTGTGCTAATCTTAACCCTGACCCTGCCTCTAACTCCAACTCTACATCTTACTTCAGAAAAATTCCTTTCCATAGCACAACCTCTATTCAGAGAAATTGTACACCAGGCAGAAGAGGAGTAAATTTATATCACTATTTAGGGAATATTGAGAAGCAGGTGTGACATTCAAATTGCTGTACCTAGCTGTATTTAAAAAAATCTTCCCTGGAGGGACAAATTCATGTCTGGATGAAGTGCATGCTAAGGAGGAAATGCAAAAGCTTGTCCAACAAAAAGTAAGCTGTGAAACAGAAGATTCTGCTTCTTGTTCTTCTGGTAATAAAGACCACAGAGAGTCTGTGCCAGTGAAACCTTCCTCAGTCTTTCAACAGAAAATGCTGGAGAGAAGGAAGGGAGCATGAGAACCGACTAGAAGAATCGAGAGTATGTTGGAAATGAAGCCAAGACAGGATTTGGGAGATGGAGATGAACAGGAATAAAACCAGTAACTTGGAAAATGACAAATGTGGGATTACAAAATAAACTTGTGAAACATGACAGAACAAGAAAATCTGGAAATACTGGACTCTTCTGAACTTTGTTAAACTTGCAGGGAACTCTAAAGCATATGCCCTACTTCATGTCATTAATGTTCAGAAAAATATTTAGGAGGGAGAAGGTAAACTTTAAGTAAAAAAGAAGTTATGTACTTAACATAACGTTCCATCTGGGTTGTCTATTTTCATTTTTCCTCAACTGATGGGTTTGGATCCGATCCTCAGATGTGACTCGGCTCTTACTAAAGCTTGTGGTAAACAAAAAGCTCTTGAGCTCCACCCTTTTCCATAATGTACCAACCCTAAGCTACCTCAGATCTTGTTTGCTGACTTTTTACCAGAAAAAGAATGTTTAACCTGCATAAATATAGCCGATGTAAAACTGCAGGTGCTCAATAAAGGAAAAAAATATATATATGGAGCTTAATATAAAGGATAATGATATCCCTCTAACAGCTCATTCATCCAGAAGTTTGTGAACAGAAAGGATGGGGACTTGTGAGCGGAAAGTTGAGTAAGAATGAAAATGGTCAACACAGATGGAACGTTATGGTAAGTACATAACTTCTTTATCTGATGATGTCAATTTTCATTCTGTCCTCAACTGATGGGACACAGTCCCCAGCTACCTATAATCCTGGGTGGACTCTAAGTAAGGATACCCTGAGCATAATCAAACCAAATGATGCCTTACCCCTGGACACCAGATCCAATCTGTAATGAGTAATAAAAGTATGGGGGAGTAGCCCAAGTTGCTGCTGCCCATATAATATCCATGGATGCTCTGGAGAAAAAAATGAGAAGTTATGTACCTACCATAACGTTCCATGTTAGTTGTCTTCTCTCGCCTTCTTTCTTGCTTGATGGGTTCGGAGCCGATCCTCGGCTCCGACTCGGCACTTGCAAAGCTCGAGAGTCACTTTTACCAGCTCGAGGCAGCCCCATATCCCATGATGCAAGGCGGTAAGTACCCAGATCTCGTTTGATGACAAAAAGGGCAATAGCACCTAGCATAATAACTTCCCAAGGGAAGAAAGAAGGAGAGAAAAGAAATCTGCAGGATGGTAGAAGGACCAGCTCTGTATGGTCCTCAGAAGTATAACTCCTTGTAGAGAAAGGTCTGTCCAGGCCTGGGGGAAGGAGGGAGGGTCGCAAGAAAGAAGGCGAGAGAAGACAACTAACATGGAACGTTATGGTAGGTACATAACTTCTCAATGTTAAGTTGTCAATCTCGCCTTCATTCTTGCTTGATGGGACCGCGTCCCTAGCACCTCTATCCTGGATGGCTCAATGGAACAGACTCTTGAGAACTGTAGAGCCAAAACTGGCTCTGTCCCTGGAGGCCAAATCCAATTTGTAATGGGAAACAAATGTATGAGGAGTGGCCCAAGTGGCTGCTGCACAAATAGTGTCTAATGGAAGTCTAGCTTGAAAGGCTGTGGAAGTAGCTAAGCTTCTGGTTGAATGTGCTTTAGGTTTCGAGCACAGCTGTTTTCCCCTGAGCTGATAAATTTCAGATATGACAGAAGAAAGCCATCTAGACAAGGTCACTTTTGAGACAGGAAGGCCTTTCTTGTTATCAGCATAGGAAACAAAGAGTTGATCGGATTTCCTGAATTGTTTTGTTCTGTCCAAATAATATCTCAGTTGGCGATGGACATCAAGATAATGTAATTTCAGTTCTGATCTGTTTGAATAGTTTGGAAAAAATACAGGGAGATCAATAGATTGATTCAAATTAGTCTTTGAGGCGACCTTAGGCAAAAAGGTCGGATTAGTTCTAAATGATACTCTGTCTTTGTGGAAGACCAAATAGGGGGGGCGAACAGATAGAGCATGAAGTTCAGACACCCTCCTAGCCGATGTAATAGCAACCAGAAATAAAGTTTTCCATGAAAGAAATTTCAGGGAACAAGAAACAGCTGGCTCGAAGGGAGGAAGAATCAAGGATGTCAGCACTAAATTTAGGTCCCATTGAGGAGGAGGACTCCTGACTGGAGGCTTCAGGAGGAAAATTCCTTTCAAGAAGGCTCTACAAAGCCTGTGGGACATAATGTTGTGATCTGCGAACCCGACATGAAAGTTCGAGATAGCAGCCAACTGAACTTTGACTGTGGAAGAAGAGGAGCCCGTGAAAAATCTCCGCTAAGAAATCCAAAACTGCTTGAACTGGAGCAGTGAAGGGATCAATATTCTTGGCTTTAGCCCAACAAGAAAAACGTTTCCATTTGCTAGTATAAATCCTCCTGGTAGAGGATTTTAAGGAAGCTACTATGATGTCTCTAACAGGGTTAGAGATCATAGGAAGCCTGGCTAAGGAAGGAAGTGGAGCAACCATGCTGTGAGGTTGAGAGAAGGGATAGACCGGTGCAGCTGACCGGATTGGTGAATCAGAAGATCTGGCACTGGGTCCAGATGCCACGGCTGCACCAAAAGGTGACGATGAAGGAACGGAAACCAAATTTGTCGAGGCCAATAAGGAGCAATGAGAATCAATTTGGCTCTCAAAACGGTTGCTTTCTGGATAACTTGAGGGATCAGAGGAAATGGGGGAAAGGCATAAAGAAGTCCCTGGGGCCAATCCTGGGTCAGAGCGTCTCTGGGGGGATGGTCTAGCAGTGGGAAGAGAGAGAAGAAGTCTGGACATTTGCTGTTTTGGGGAGTAGCAAAAAGATTGCAACATGGGCGACCCCATTCTAGAAAAATCTCTTCCACTATAGATTGTTTGAGAGACCACTCGTGAGGCATGAGAATAGCTTTGCTCAATCTGTCCGCTAAAATGTTGGTTTTCCCAGAGATATGCGTTGCTACCAGAAACCGATGAGAGGAGATCGCCCATTGCCAAAGTCTGAGCGCTTCTCGACACAAGGGGTAGGACTTGGTTCCGCCCTGTTTGTTGATATACCAAACTACAGACATGTTGTCTGTGTGGACTGCAATTGTCCCTACAGGAAGAAAGTCGTTGAGGGCTTGCAACGTTAAAAGCACTGCTCTCATCTCTAGGACATTTATGTGCAGGTGGTATTCGAAAGGTTGCCACGTCCCATGAACCATCCTGCCCTGATAATGACCCACCCACCCGATCAGGGAGGCATCCGTAGTGACAGTGGCTACCGGAGATGGGGGTACAAAGAGTCTGCCTTGGTGAATCTGGGGAGAAGCGATCCACCAAGCAAGACGATTCTTGCAAATCTGTGTCACCAGTATTTGGTGACGCATTGGAAGTTGTTGGTAAGACCACTGAGTGAACAACATCCATTGAAGAAGGCACATATAGAAGCGAGCCAGGGGAAGAAGGGTAATGGCCGCAGCCATGAGGCCTAACACCTTTAGAACCATTCTGGCCTGTACCTTCTTGTTGGCTAGAATGATCCTGACATGACTTTGAATGTCTGAGATTCTTTGATCTGTAAGGGTAGCTGACATCCGAACAGTGTTTAAGTTTGCGCCTATGAAAGTAATAGACTGGCAGGGCAATAAGGATTATTTTTCGGAGTTGATCGAGATGCCCAATTGAGAACAAAGATTTATTGTGTAATCCCTGGCTTGAACAAGCTGATGCCTGGTGGTGGCTGACAGGAGCCAGTCATCGAGATACGGAAACACCTGGAATCCTTGATGTCTCAGGTGAGCCGTGACCACTGCCATACATTTGGTGAACACTCTGGGGGCTGTAGTGAGACCAAAGGGCAGGGCTCTGAACTGGAAATGACTGGACCCCAGCCGAAAGCGGAGGAATCTCCTGGAGCGTCTGTGGATTTTTATGTGATAGTACGCATCCTGAAGATCTATTGAGCACATCCAGTTGTCCTTCTGTAAGAAGGGCAGAATTGACTGAAGAGTGACCATTCGGAATCTTGTCTTCCTCACAGACTTGTTGAGTCTGCTGAGATCCAATATTGGTCTCCAGTCTCCCATCTTTTTGGGAACCAAAAAGAACCTTGAGTAGATTCCGGGCTCTGAATGATCTGTTGTAACTGGCTGAATGGCTCTTTTTTGCAGTAGTTTTAAGACTTCTAACTCTGCAATTTCCCTTAGACCGGGTGGTACATCTGGAAGGGAATCTGAGTGATAGAAAGGACTTTCCTCGAAAGGAATTCTGTAACCCTCGGATATGATCGACTGTACCCATCTGTCTTGAGTGAGGGAATGCCAGGCTTCTGGGTACAGCGATAGTCTTCCCCCGACTGCCTCCAAGGATGGACAGCTGGGCAACACCTCAGGGATGCTGAAAGGGCTTGTCAGAGAGAGGCTCTCTGCTTCCCTGGTTTTGTGGACCCCCCCTGCCTCTAGAGCGTCTGTTATTGTTACCCCCTCTGCCTCTAGGGGTAAACTGACCACGTGAATCCGGCGTGACTCCTTGGGATTTGCGGAACCACATTTTGCCACCCTTCTGTCCTTTGGGGTAAGGTCTAGAAGGGGTGGAAAAATGGACCCCTACGGCAGAAAGAGTCTTGCCGTCCTGCTCACACCTGGTCAACGTTTCCTTCACTTGAGGGCCAAACAAAGCTGACCCATCAAAGGGAGAGTTTGTGAAGGACGCCTTAAAGGGATCTGCAAAATTACAGAGCCGCATCCAGGCTTGGCGTCTAAGAGCCACACCTGTACCTGCGGCCCTACTCGCTCGATCAGCAGCATATGATATCAGTTGCATGGAGGAGTTAGCAATAGAATTAAGGGTTCCTAGCTGCGAAGCAATTTTTTCTTGAGCCCCTGAAGCTGTAGGATCCTGTACTACTTCACATAGCTCCTTAAGGATATCCCTCTGGAGTCTGGTGAAGTGACATAGGTAGTTCAGCGAAAGCATAGCAAAGGTCGCTGAAGAGAACATCCGCTTACCATATCTATCCATGGTCCTAGAGTCCTTATTAGGAGGATGGACAGGTACGGAAGGATCTGCAAGTTCCTTCTTAGTGGCAGCCGCCACCACCATGGCATCAGCAGGGACACCTTTTGTGAGGAATTGCTTGTCAGGCAGACAGTGATAAATTTAGAAGGCCTCCTAGGGACTGGCTCTACAGAGTCAGGAGCAGTCCAAGCCTTTCGAGCAATAACCTGCATAAGGGGGTCGAAAGGCGGAGACACCCAGGAGGTGGAGGGCCGAGATCCAAACGCCTCCAGGTATACTGACTCATCCTCAGAGGGATTATTGGTGGGCCAGTTTCCCCTCAGTCTAAGGAGTTCTAGGATGTCTGAAAAGGAGACATCCTCAGAGGGGGATCTTGGGGATCCCTCTGACTCATCTAAGTCAGTAACTGAAGAGATAGACTCGGGGGAGTCTACGTGTTTCCTCTTACAGGTCCTCTTTCGCGGGGGATCCTCTGAGAGATCAGGAGAATCCTCGGAAGAGGGGGCTCTTCCCAGTGGGGAAACCTGAGGCGGAGGATCTCTGGGTCCGGGAGCAAGAGAAGTGGCAGAGATGTCAACAGGCACCATGGAGGGAGGAGCTAAGGGAACAGACTGCTGGCTGAGTCCAGTGGCCAGCACACTCTTCATCACCTCGAAGGCTCCCCTCCCAGGGAGGTCCGAGAGAACCCGTTCCAAAGAACCAGGAACTCCAGGACCCACCGAAAGGGAAGGCTCCGAGGCAGATGTCGGAGCCGAGCTCACCAAGGCCGAGGCTCCAAGGGGAAGAGTGGGGTCGGACAAGGGTCCGATGCCACTCACCCCCTCAGAGGAGACCAGGGAAGCCCGACCACCGAATCCCTCTAAGGAAGGTCTCGAAGAGGAGATAAGAGTAGAGGCTGAAGGAGCAGAAGGGGGTATCTGTCCCTCAGCCGTAGCAGAAACCATTCCCGAAGACTCCAACTCCAAACTCTGGGGTAGAGTCGAAGGAGGAACTGCAATGGGGTGTGGACTAATAGTCGTCTGTTGAGACGGACTATGTAGCATTTGGGCCAGTGCCTGTGATTTTAATAATCTACTGACCACTCTCTCTAAATCATGGTCAGAAAGCCTGGATGACCTGGATGATCGGCTCCGATGGCTCCGTTCCGAGAGGAGAGGAGAAGCCGGAGCCGAGAGTATCGGCTCCAAGGAAGGGGACCTAGACCTCTTCCTCGAAGGAACCATCGGAGCCGACGAAACCATGGAAGCTGTCGGAGCCGACAATTTCTCGGCACCAACAGAAGGTTTCGATGCATCGGCTCCGGCCGGAGCCGATACAGCCATAAAGGTAAGGGTGTCGGAGCCGATTGGCGCCGACACCGAAGCCTGAGCCACATGGTGATCGGAACCGATCGGAGCCGACACCGAAGTGGTCGAACCAGAATCGGCACCGATAGCCATCGGTGCCGAAGGTTTGTACAAACCAGAATCGGCTCCAGCCGGAGCCAATCTAGACTCTGAAAGAGTCAGAGCCGAGGCCGCAGGCTTGGACACAGAAGCCTGGGCCTTGGAAGACTTAGAAGTCTTAGATGGAGCCGACTTAGCCGGAGAGCCCTCCGGCTTAAGAAGGCCCCTCAAAATAAGTTTATTTCTCCTTTCCTGCAGGACTCTCTGGCTAAAAGAATGACAAATCGCACAGGAGTCCTGCAGGTGGAGAGGTCCCAGGCAGTAAAGGCAAGAAGTGTGACCGTCTGTCAGAGACATTTTCTGACAGCACGAGTCACAATTCTTAAAGCCTTAGACCCTTTCCTTAGACATGTTGTACAACACACACACACAACACTTGTCCAAGAAAAAAGTACAATCCCAAAGGGAAAAAGTATAATCTCACAAACACACACACACACCCTAACAAGGGGGGGGATGGGATGGGAGAAGGCCTGACTAAAAAGTTTTAGCAGAGAGGGAAATTTAGTCAGGAAAGGACTAACACTAGTCTAAAACTACTAATTTTAACTCTAAAAAAGATTTTAAAGTGAAAAAAGGGGCAAAGAAGTAATGTGTAAATCACTTACCAGGAGGTAGTAAAAGGAGGACCTCATAAGCGAAGCAGCAAACGAGATCTGGGTACTTACCGCCTTGCATCATGGGATATGGGGCTGCCTCGAGCTGGTAAAAGTGACTCTCGAGCTTAGCAAGTGCCGAGTCGGAGCCGAGGATCGGCTCCGAACCCATCAAGCAAGAATGAAGGCGAGATTGACAACTTAACATCTGAAGTTACCATGGACCTAGGTGAATGAGCTTTTATCTGTTGCAGTAAAGGTAATACCCAATTTGTTACAGATAAATGAAATACAATCTGTTAGCCATCTGGATAAAATTACTTTTGCGAAAGGAAATGAATAATTGGTCTGTTTTTTTTCTAATGTCTTTTGTTCTATGCAGGTAAAAGCATAATTGTCTATGAACATCCAATAAATGTAACATGCATTTGCACTTGCTTGCAAAATTAGGGAAGAATACTGGCAAATTAATGAACAGACTGATATTAGATTCTGACACCACTTTGGGAAGGAAGGAGGCATTAGTTTGTCGTGTCACTCTATCCTTATGAAAGATCAAGTATGGAGGTTTTGAAGACAAGGTTTGAATCCCTGAAATTCATCTAGCAGAAGTTATAGCTACCAGAAAAAGTTTTCCAAGTACGATACTTAAGATCACACTTAGCTGCTGGTTCAAAGGGGGAATGTATTACAGCCTGCAGTACCAGACTGAGATCCCATGGGTAAGTAGGATTTTAAATGGAGGCCTCAAAAGAAGAGTGCCTCACAAGAAAGCTCTGGACAATTTATGAGAGACTACTGAAGAACCTTTGAATCCAATGTGAAAATTTGATATTGCTGCTAACTGAACTTTTATGTTTGAGGAATTAGCCTTTTCTTTAAAAAGTAAAACTAAAAACTCGAGAATGTTATGTATAGGAGCTGAAAATGGTTTAACATGATTTTGTTGTGCCTAGTAAACAAACCTTTCTATTTACTTGCATAGAGTTTTCATGTTGAAGGTTTATAAGAAGATAAAAGAATATGTTGGACAGAGGAAGAAAGCATCAGTTGTCTGGCTATTAATCTAATTACAGAAACCAGGCCATCAGCCTGAGATTTGAGATGGGATGCATCATACCATTCAGGTGAGACAGGAGGTCTGTAGTCAGATCCAGAATCCAAGGTTGGGGAAGTAAGTGAGGCCAAAGGAAGGGAAAACAAATCTGTCAAGGCCAGTATGGGAGACTTGAGTAACCCTTTCAGAATAAGTTTATTTTTGCGCTCATTAAGAGTGCATTGACTGAAACTCTGACAAATGTCACACTGAGGCTGCACCGAAAGGTGGGACACTCCCAAACAGTATACACAGTTATCATGAGAATCACTATTAGGTAACTTGCCATTACATGAAGTACAATGTTTAAAACATGAAGTACCTTTCTTATCCAACCTCTTGATAGAAAAGACACCACAGGCCAACTGTATAATCCAACTATATTAAAGTCAACTCTGTTCAAAGAAAAAAAAAGTCACAAATATAATAATACACTGATAAGTAGAGAAAAAAACACCTTAATAAAAGTCAAAGTTAACAGGTTAAACAGGAAAGACAATACCAACTATGGTATTGAAGAACTATCACAAGGGTAAGGGAGAAAAGGCCATACCAACAATGGTACTTGAAAGTTCACCAAAGGTAACAATGGGTAGAAAGGAAAAAACAAGGTTAGACAGAAAAAAGACACTGGAAATACTAACCACTTAATAAAATATGAAGATATCAAAATTAGAAGTTATGTACCTACCATAACGTTCCATGTTAGCTGTCTTCTCTCGCCTTCTTTCTTGCTGGATGGGTTCGGAGCCGATCCTCGGCTCCGACTCGGCACTTGCTTAGCTTGAGAACTCCTTTTACCAGCTCAAGGCAACCCTATATCCCATGATGCAAGGCGAGACTACCTCAGATCTCGTTTGGTAGCTAAATAACCCTGCCAATAATACTAATCCCAAAGGAAGAGCAAAACTAGCCTAGAAGAACTAGGCAAAAAGTTCTTAAGATAGACTCTCTAAAGAACTAAGGAGAGTGAATCTGATAAAGAGAAACTCTTCAAGATCTGTCCAGGCCAGGGGGAAGGAGGGAAGGACGCAAGAAAGAAGGCGAGAGAAGACAACTAACATGGAACGTTATGGTAGGTACATAACTTCTAAATGTTAAGTTGTTAATCTCGCCTTCATTCTTGCTGGATGGGACCGCTTCCCTAGCACCTGTATCCCGGGTGGCTGAATGGAACAGACTCTTGAGTACTGTGGAACCAAAACTGGCTCTGTCCCTGGAGGCCAAATCTAATTTGTAATGAGAGACAAAGGTATGAGGAGTGGCCCAAGTAGCTGCTGCACAAATGGTATCAATGGGTAGCCTATCCTGAAAGGCTGTAGAAGTGGATAGGCTCCTGGTTGAGTGTGCCTTCGGTTTTGAGGGTAGTTGCTTGCCTCTGAGCGAATACACATAAGAAATGATCCAACAAGTACGCAAACAAAAACACACAGCCAACGGAGCTCGGACTCTGCACAAAGCAAATAAATAATGAATAATCCAACCACCAACAGCATATGCAGAGTCCTACGGCAGAAGCAATCCAAAAAACCTGAATGTTCACGTTGAACGTCTGAGGAAGCCGAATGGTGAAAGCGCTCACGTTTGTTTTATTAAATACGTTTTTCCAAGTTTCATTGATTGCCCTGGATTATATTTGTCTGACTGTGAACATTCAGGTTTTTTGGATTGCTTCTGCCGTAGGACTCTGCATATGCTGTTGGTGGTTGGATTACACATAAGAAATGGCGGAAGATAACCATCTGGACAAGGTCACTTTTGATACTGGGAGACCTTTCCTGTTTTCTGCATAGGAGACAAATAATTGATCTGATTTCCTGAATTGTTTAGTTCTATGCAAATAATATCTCAGCTGACGATGGACATCCAAAAAATGAAGCTTTTGTTCAGCTCTGTCAGAATAATTTGGGAAAAAAACTGGTAGATCGATGGATTGATTAATATTAGTTTGAGAAACAACTTTGGGTAGAAAGGATGGATTTGTTCTCAAGGATACCCTGTCCTTGTGAAAAACCAAGTAAGGGGAACGGATGCAGAGAGCTTGAATCTCGGATACCCTCCTTGCTGAAGTGACAGCCAGTAAGAATATTGTTTTCCAGGTCAATAACTTCAAGGAGCATGAAGTAGACGGTTCGAAGGGGGGTAAAATCAAGGATGCTAACATCAAATTCAGATCCCATTGTGGAGGAGGATGTTTTATTGGAGGCTTTAGGAGAAAAACTCCTCTCAGAAAAGCTTTGCATAGTCTATGTGACATAATGTTATGATCTTGCAAGCCAACATGATATTTGGAAATAGCCGCCAGTTGAACTTTGACTGTTGATGAAGAAGATCCTGACTGAAAAACTTCAGCCAGAAAATCTAAAACAGAATGCACAGGTGCAGTAAAGGGATCAATGTGCCTGGAGTTTGCCCAAAGGGAAAAACGTCGCCACTTACTAGCATAAACCGTTCTGGTGGACGACTTCAATGAAGCTATTAAGATATCTCTGACAGGATCATGACAGGATAGGAAGCCTGGCTAGGGAAGGAAGTGGAGCAACCAAGCAGTAAGGTTGAGAGAACAAATGGCCCGGTGCTGTTGACCCGATTGGTGGATCAGAAGATCCGGAACTGGGTCCAGATGCCAAGGCTGCACCAGGAGGTGACGATGTAGGGTCGGAAACCAAATTTGTTGAGGCCAGTAAGGGGCAATGAGAATCAACTTGGCTCTCAAAACGGCAGCCTTCTGAATGACCTGTGGAATTAAGGGGAAAGGAGGAAAAGCGTACAGAAGTCCCCGGGGCCAATCCTGGGTTAGAGAGTCTCTCAGGGGTTGGCCTGGTAGGGGAAAGAGGGTGAAGAAGTCCGGGCATTTGTTGTTTTGGGGTGTAGCAAAAAGGTCGCAACAAGGGGTGCCCCACTTCAGAAATATCTCGTCCACTACCGATTGATTGAGAGACCACTCGTGAGGCATGAGAATGGCTCTGCTCAGTCTGTCCGCTAAGAGGTTGGACCTGCCGGGGATGTGCGTTGCTATCAGAAACCGATGAGAGGAGATTGCCCATTGCCAAAGTCTGAGAGCTTCTCGACACAAAGGATAGGACCTGGTCCTGCCCTGCTTGTTGATGTACCAGACCACAGACATGTTGTCCGTTTGAACTGCAATAGTCCCCGCGGGAAGAAAGTCGTTGAGGGCTTGCAACGTTAAAAGCACCGCTCTCATCTCCAGGACATTTATGTGCAGATGGTATTCGATGGGTTGCCAAGTCCCGTGGACCATCCTGCCCTGATAATGCCCCCCCACCTGATCAGAGAGGCATCCATAGTGACTGTGGCAACCGGAGGAGGGGGAACAAATGGTCGGCCCTGATGAAGTAGAGGGGAAGATATCCACCAGGTTAGATGAGTCCTGCACGATTGTGTAACCAAGATTTCATGCCTCATGGGAAGGTTCTGGAACGACCACTGAGTGAATAACATCCACTGCAGAAGACGCATGTGGAAGCGAGCTAATGGTAGAAGTACAATGGCCGCAGCCATAAGACCTAGAACCTTCAGAACCAATCTGGCTTTGACTTTGCTGCTCTGCAATAAAATCCGAACGTATTTTTGGATGTCCAGAATTCTCTGATCTGTTAGTCTGGCTAACATACTGACGGTGTTTAATTCTGCGCCTATAAAGGTGATAGATTGGCAAGGCAGCAGAGAAGATTTCTCAAAATTCACCGATATTCCCAACCTTTTGCAAAGCTGCAGAGTGTAGTCTCTGCTCTGAAGAAGCTGATGCTTGGTGGTGGCAGAGAGGAGCCAGTCGTCTAAATAAGGAAACACCTGGAATCCTTGACGTCTCAGATGAGCTGTGACCACTGCCATGCATTTGGTAAACACTCTGGGGGCTGAAGTGAGGCCAAAGGGCAGGGCTCTGAATTGATAATGACTGGTCCCTAGCGGCGGAGAAACCTCCTGGAGCGTCTGTGTATCTTTATGTGATAGTACGCATCCTGAAGGTCTATCGAGCACATCCAGTTGTCCTTGCCCAGAAAGGGCAGAATGGACTGATGCGTGACCATCCGGAATCTTGCCTTCTTGACAAATCTGTTTAGATTGCTCAGGTCTAAAATAGGTCTCCAATCTCCCGTCCTTTTGGGGACCAAAAAGAATCTCGAGTAGACGCCGGATCCTACTTGGTCTGCTGGAACAGTCTGGACGGCTCTTTTTTCTAGGAGCTTTGAAACCTCCTGTTTTGCCAAATCTCTTTGACCGGGTGAGATGTCTGGAAGGGATTGGTGAGGTATGGGATACCTTTCAAAGGGGATTTTGTAACCCTCGGATATGCTCGACTGTACCCACATGTCTTGTGAGAGGGAACGCCAGGCTACTGGGTACAGCGATAGCCTTCCCCTGACTGCCTCCAAGGGTGGACAGTCGGGCAACACCTCAGGGATGCTGAAAGGGCTTATCAGGAAGAGGCTCCCTGTTGCCCTGATTCTGGGGACCCCCCCTGCCTCTAGGGCGGCGTCTATTATTGTTACCCCCTCTGCCTCTGGGGGTAAACTGACCACGTGTGTCCGGCGCTGCTCCTTGGGCTTTACGGAACCACATCTTTCCTCCTTTCTGACCCTTGGGATAGGGTCTAGAAGGGGTGGAAAAATGGACTCCTACGGCAGAAAGAGTTTTGCCGTCTTGCTCACACCTGGTCAAGGTTTCCTTCACCTGAGGTCCGAACAAAGCCGAACCGTCAAAGGGGGTATTGGTGAAGGGCCTTAAAGGGGTCCACAAAATTACAAAGCCGCATCCAGGCCTGACGTCTAAGAGCCACTCCTGTGCCTGCGGCTCTGCTCGCTCCATCGGCTGCATAGGATATGAGCCGCATGGAGGAGTTGGTTAAAGAATTTAGGATTGCTAGCTGTGAGGCAATCTTGTCTTGAGCCCCAGCAGCTGAAGGATCCTGAACCACTTCACCTAGTTCCTTGAGAATATCTCTTTGAAGTCTGGTGAAATGACAAAGGTAGTTCAGCGAACGCATAGCAAAGGTCGCTGAAGAAAACATCCGCTTACCATACCTATCCATGGTCCTAGAATCTTTGTTAGGAGGATGGACAGGCACGGAAGGATCCGCAAGTTCCTTCTTGGTGGCCGCCGCCACCACCATAGCATCCACAGAGACGCCCTTAGAAAGAAACTGCTTGTCTGAAGGGGCCATAATAAATTTGGATGGCCTCCTGGGGACAGGTTCCACAGAATCTGGAGCTGCCCACGCCTTCCGAGCCACTACCTGCATAAGTGGGTCGAAAGGCAGAGACACCCAGGAGGTGGAGGGTCGGGATCCAAAAGCCTCCAGGTATACCGACTCATCCTTGGAAGGGTCAATGGAAGGCCAGTTCCCCCTCTGTTTGAGGAGTTCAAGGATGTCTGAAAAGGAGACATCCTCAGAGGGGGACCGTGGGGAACCCTCCGACTCATCTAAGTCAGTATCAGATGTTGTAGACTCAGGGGAGTCTGTGTGTTTCCTCTTACACGTCCTCTTCCGCGGGGGTTCCCCTGCGGGATCAGGAGAAACCTCAGAAGAGGAAGTTATTCCCAATGGGGAAACCTGGGGCGATGGATCCCTGGGCCTGAGAGCAACAGGCTGGCAAGAGACATCAACAGGCACCAAAGAGGGAGGAGCTAAAGGGATGGACCGTTGACCTGGCTCAGGTGCCAGGACACTCCTCATCACCTCAAAGGCTCCCCTCCCAGGGAGACCGGAATACTCCCATTCCGAAGAAACAGGAATTCCCGGCTCCACTGAGAGAGAAGGCTCCGAGGCCGATGTCGGTGCCGAGCTTACCAAAGCCGAAGCCCCGAGAGGGAGGCGGGGTCGGACAAGGGTCCGATGCCACTAGCCCCTCGGGCCGACAAGGAAACTCGACGACGGATCCCTCAAGGAAGGTCTCATGGAGGAGATCGGGCCGAAGCGACAGAGCCGAAGGGGATGTATCGGCTCCGGCGCCGACAGTCGCTGTCCCGAAGCTCCGGCTCTGAACTCTGGAGGAGAGTCGGAGGAGGAAGTTCAAGGGGAAGAGCAATAGCCGAAGTCTGCTGAGACGGGCTATGGAGCATTTGGGCTAGTGCCTGTGACTTCAACAGCCTGCTTACCACCCTCTCTAAATCGTGGTCAGACAGCCTGGAAGATCTCGAAGATCGGCTCTGATGACTCCGTTCCAACAAAAGAGGAGACCTCGGAGCCGAGTGGATCGACTCCAAAGAAGGGGACCGAGATCTCTTCTTGGACGAAGCCATCGGAGCCGACGTCCTCTGGGTTCCAGATGGAGCCGAAGACTTTTCGGCTCCGATACCGGATAACACGTTGGCGCCAGCCGGAGCCGACAAGGCAACTGTAGACTGAGTGTCGGAGCCGGTAGGAACCAACACTACCACATCAGAGGAAGAAAGATCGGCTCCAGCCGGAGCCGATCTCGACTCCGAAGGAGTAGGAGCCACCGGGGAAGGCTTAACTACTGTAGCCTGAACCTTAGGTGGCTTTGAAGGTTTACTCGACCCAGTCTTAGTGGGTGAACCTTCTGGCTTTAATAAGCCACGGAGGATTAACTTGTTCCTCCTCTCCTGCAGGACTCTCTGGCTAAAAGAATGACATATAGCACAGGAGTCCTGCAGGTGTAAAGGCCCCAGGCAGTAAACACAAGAAGTGTGACCGTCTGTCAGAGACATCTTCTGACAGCACGAGTCACACTTCTTAAAGCCTGAGACCTTTCCTTCCCTAGACATAGTCTAAGCAAAAAACACACACACACACACTGAACAGTCACACTATTAATCCCAAAAACACACACACAGATAGGGATTAAGAAAGGGAGGCCTAGGCCTAACTGAAAAATTATTAACTTTATAAAATCAACTTGAAAGTTTAATTAAAAGGGAAATAGGGTGGGCTGTAGAAAAACTGCACACTATCTAATCCTAAGAAGAAAGGGAGAGTAAAACCCTGACTAAACTGTTTGAAAAATTCAAACTCACCTGAGCTGGCAAAAAAAGAGACCTCTTCGCAAAGCGGCAAACGAGATCTGAGGTAGTCTCACCTTGCATCATGGGATATAGGGTTGCTTCGAGCTGGTAAAAGGAGTTCTCAAGCTAAGCAAGTGCCAAGTCGGAGCCGAGGATCGGCTCCGAACCCATCCAGCAAGAATGAAGGCGAGATTGACAACTTAACATCGTTTTCATACAAATATCAAAAATTTCCACTTAGCTGAGAGCTTGGCTAAAACACGGCTTTACGGCTATGCAGAAAACGAGATCTGAGGTAACAGGGAGAAGGGCATTCTGGGTAGAGACTTAGCTCGAGAGATTTTGGGCTGGTGCTAGCTTGATATAAAGACCAACTTGGTTCTGAGGGCTCAGAACCGAATCCGTCAGTGATGAATGGAAAGATTAACAACATCAGATCAAGTTTTAATTGAAAGCAAATAAAGGAAAAAGAATAGTGAATACTATAAGGCTTTTTTTTTAGCAAATAAATATATGTTTTTAGTGGATTTGTATCTGGTTCTCGTGTCTCCAGCAGACAATCTGATAAAGAAAAATGGCTAAGAGATAATGTTCTCTGAAAGCATTCATGTGTTTGCTCAGCTGGGGGAGCTATAAAGATAAGATAAAACCAGACAGCACTTAGCTGAAGCACAGGCTGCACCATGCATATTAGCATGGATAACCTTTCTTTTAAGTTAACTCAAGTCTGTAAGTGTGGCTGTCAGCTTGGGTTATTTGTTCCTATTAGGAGGGCAAAACTTCAATATTTGAATATGTACATACCCCCTAAAATCTATTAATGTATTTTTGAGGGCTTTCAATAAAACAAAGTTTTGCACAATTTGGCATAGCCTGAAGTGGATATAACAAGAAAAAACTGTATAAAAGATCAACCTGCCGAACAGTATATGCATATAACACAAAAGCTGGAACTAGAATTTCAACAAAAAAGCTGTTACACACAAAATGTGGGAATAATAACTTTTTAACACAATAATAGTTTCTGTAATGTCTTTAAATGTCCATGGCCTCACAGATAAATACAAGAAACAAAGAGTAGTGAACTACATTAAAAATTTTAGAGTGCATATTTCTATACTAAATGAGAGACATTTGGAAAGAACTGAACAAGTGAATTTGATAAAGAAAAGCTTTTGGGGCAGTTATTCAGTGAAATACCTGGCACAAAGGAAAAGAAGAGTACTTATATTAATTGTAAAAGGAGCTCCAATAGTGATAGAAGAAGATAAAAAGATAATAATGGTAGATTTGTAGTACCAAGGGGCTACTGGCAAGGGTAGAGGATTACACCGGCATGCATTTTTATTCCAACTTCTATTCAGAGAACGTGTGCCTGAAGTTTGTGGTACACTTTTGGTTAATCTATTACAAAAGGGAAAACAGCTTTCATTTTCAATTGGTTGTTATTTAATCTGTTTTTTTATGCCTGCATTGATCAGCTATGTTCTGATGCTTCTACATCATGGCAGTTCAAAACAGATAAACTATAATGTTTTATTTTAAGACACATATATTTGGAAGAGTATGCAGAAGGGAGAAATGCAATGTTATAATTTCATTTTTTTCAAGATTATGTAAAGCATGAATATTACAGCCAATGCCAGTTTTCACAGTTCTGAAGGTTGTTTTATTTTCTATACATTCATCTCAAAGATTTGTAAAGGGTGAATATTACTAAGTTATACTAAAATATGAATATCTTCTGGGATATTTTAGTTTGCCTTAATTATTTTTGATTTTTAGTCATCTATTTTTATATCAGATACTATTTTCAGTTGGACTGGACTTTTCTAAGGATTGTTTTTCAATATATAATAGTTTAATGCAGTCAGTAACTAGAGCATAGTAATACGTATGCATCCAGTCTATATTCACGTTTAAGGGGAATTCTTAACTATTTAAATATCTGTAATAGAAAGACCATAGAGAGTAAATTACAAGAATTAAATAATGCATCTGGGTTATATATTTAGTGCTACGGGTGACTGTTTGAAATGTGTAAAAGATACAACTGGGAATGCATAATATCAAGTCTGCATAATATGTGTCTTTCTTGTTCTATATATGGGTACGTTTTCAAGGATAATTGAACTATTTCTGCAGATTATTTTATGTTGTAATATGTTACTTCTAAAACAAGTAATAAAGAAAGATATAAAAAAAACACTGACTGAGACTGAATGGTTTAGGGTAGCAAGTTCTCAATGGAAAATCCTGAAACAAAGGAAGATGGGCTTGGCAGAATAGTAACAAAGGTGCATCCTATGAGTGTTAGCTTTTGAGAAAGCTCCAACTGGGTCATTGCAGTGCTCACCATAATTCCAAAAGACTGAGAGAGACTCAGAAGGGAATCCCAAACAGAAATTGCCTGCTCTCTGTTGCACCGGCTAAAAGTCAGCTGTCCAAGTAAGCCTCTGATTCACTGAGACTATAGACATATACTTGGTGTATGAGGCTAAATAAGACTGAATGGGGAAGCCAAGAACTGATAAAGGCCGTTTCCTACACAAAATCACAGAAACCACCAGGACTCCCTGGCAATTTGTATGTGTAGAAAGACATCTTGGAGAGTCACAGAATGCACACTAGTCTCTGAAAGAGATGGTGACACTATGGGCACCCTTACAGTTTCTTTGGGGATAAATTCATTTAGGCAATGCAAACACAATACTGACCTAAGGTTTTTTTGTCTTTTTAGCTTCTATAGAGAACCTGGTGTAATAATCTGATTTTTTCTGGTCAATTGGGACCTCTCAGCTGGATCTTTTCTGAATGAGGTTTAACAATTCTTTACCAACTGCACTCTTTTATGATATGGTGGGATGTGTGTAAGGTGACTGAGTGGGGCTGGTGAAGTGTGTGGAAAGAAATTTTATAACCTTTGGATATCACTGCCCTTATCCACTTGTCCTGCATGATGTCCTCCTGCAGGAGACTTTGCAGAGAGTTCATGGGGTCTGTGGACCATCACCCTCTCTATCTTATCATCATTAAAGTGTACTGGTTATGTTCTAAAGCACATATTAAGTAACAAACATTTGGAGTTGCATATAACCTCCTTACCATACATAATGACAAATTATAGCTTTTGAAGTAAAAGGTGTGTTTTTGAATTTTATTTTGTTGATAAGGACGGCCCCCTGAAAATTTTTCTTAGAACTGTAAATCCCCATCATGACATCATAAAAGACTGAACTCAAAATGCCTCACTACCTAAATTAACATATAAACTACCATATTTCCATAGTAAATGCATCAGTAGTAGTTTCTTCCTGTCTTTCTTTCTAGAAAGGCAAGTTCTCAACTAGTTCTTTCGGATGAACACCTCACATTGAAAATTAACACATGATGATGTAGTAGTGAAACCATGATGTAACGAAGATACAGCTCCTCTAAAAAGGTAAGTTAGTCTTCGTTATCTATGCTGCTTTGCAGTAGTACATATATCTTTGCTCATTGCCTACCATATCATCATTGTGTGAGTGTAGTTATAAAGAAAAACTGAGTAAGCAGTGAAACTAAAAAGTCAAATAGCATACTACCATCTTTATTTTTTTTTGCAGTCACTTGCAACTTTATCATCAGGGGTACAATGGGAAAAGAAATTAAATGTAAAACAAAGAAGCTTCCAAACATGACAGATACACTTTAAAAATAGTTCCTCAAATTTGGGATCATCTAGAGGGGATGGTGGGGAATCAACACCTTCTATGTCCATAGTATCTGACGTGGGGGATTTCTAGGGTAAGCTGAGGTGCTTCCTTTCATAATTCGTTTTCCTAAGAGGTGATGGGCCTAAGGATGATGAAACTTACAATAGTCAAGATAACAGGTAATGTTCCTGCAAAAGACTTATAGCCTCTCTATCCTAATGACTGAAAAGGCAACTGGCTAAAAGTTCAGACAAAGAAAAGTTACATGTTGAGGTCAATGCCATTGTGGGAACAGGTGCTGAGGGTGACATAGGCAGAATAGTTTGTATCATCGATTATATCAATGTTGACAGCACAAAAGACTGAGGGCACCAGCCCCTGCTGCTGAAGGCTGAAACCAGGCAAAGCAAACATTGACAAAGAAAAAATCTGTATGTGACCCCCTAACATTCCAACCCCTCACATACCTATCTGGCCCAGCCCCAATATTGAGAGTCTCAGTCCTTCTGGCTCGGAAACTCTTCATCCCAGAGTGGGTAAGCTGATAAAACTGCTATTTCCTACTGCTCCCTTCTCAGCTTCTCCAATATCCAAGCTGCTAGTCAATCACAGGTTGTCTGAGTCATAATAAGGGCTTCATTCCTCTATGCCATTGAGTCAGGAACAATCATCATCCTGTTACACTTTGACACATAACTTTCTGCTTGAGTTATGCATATGTGCCTTAACCACATAGCTTTAAATTATCCCTTCAAATCAGGTAACCCAAAACCACATTGTTCTATGGACCAAATCAACTTATCCCACTTAGTCCCTGCCTGTTTGCCATCTCATATAAATTCATTCAACTTTTCATTATCTACAAATGATCCACCAGCTGTTAAAAATATACCAGACCTGTATATAAGACAAAAGGGACTAAAATATTGCCACTGCTTGTATCTTACTATCCATATCCATAATCAGGTCCAGTTTCATAATTGTGTGTTTAGTCTCTTCCCATATATTCTTAGCTAAAATAAAATAATCCCTTACAATCTAATACTTCATTTTATCATCTCTCCATATTTATGAGTATTGCTAAACCAATTTATGTGTGGGAACATATTTCATTAATAATTAGCTTTTGTTTTTCCTTCATTTATTTTATATTCCAAAAAGACTTGAATTTGTCTTTGGCCATTTCACAATTCCAAAATATCCTTTATTAGGGGGATTTATCAAATACAAAGTAATTTTCAAGTAATACTAGCTTTTCTTGATTATCATATCAGTTATATTTTTGAATTTGTGAATCCCTTATTTTATTTGCTAATAGATCTAAATATACTACAAATAAAGGAGAAACAAACACCTCCTTTCTGGTCCCTCTCTGTTCAAACACAGCTTGTCAGAGAGGAGCACTCCAATCTTAATTCTTGCCTCCATTCCTATGTAAATTCTTCCTTATTAACTCTTCATACATCCTCCTTATTTACAGCTAATTATTATTCTGCCAAGGGGATGCAAATGTTACCACAGTTGTTCTTATAAATTCCCAGCTGACCATATCAAATGCTTTTTCTGCATCAAGACTCACCAAATGTAGCACTGTTTCCCACACTCCAATTCCCTCTGGATACAAATTGTTCTACTAATGTTATCAAACATTTGCCTCCCTTACACAAACCATCACCGATCAATTTTGGTAACAACTTTGCCACTCTCATGGTTAATATAGACATAAACACTTAATCATTGTTTAAAATAAAAATGGGTCCATATGAGCCAGATCTGAAGGTTCCCTACCGCTCTTCAGTAATAAATGCCACTGCATCTTGCTTTCAAGATGCTAGTACTCTCCTTTCCTGCCTTTTAAAATAGTGTTGAACAGATTTTCGAGATCTTTGTCAGTCTCGGCCCTCCTAACTTCCAAATATTAGCAGAAATACTGTCTACCTGTTCCTGGGGACTTCCCTGTTGGTTGGATATATACATTGTTGTTATTACTTCATTTCTACCTTTCTTAGCTATTAAATTTTGGGACTCATCTTTAGCCTTGCCATAACTAAGTCTTGCACAAATATTTCCATCTGTGCCTTTTGCTGGTTTCCCATTCTCCTGCTTTAACAAAGTTTCATAAACTTTCTGAAATATCATTAATACCTCTATAGGATCTGGAGAAATTTTTCTTCTCATAGGCTCCCCAAGTCTGGTTACAACTCTTTCTACTTTATCTTGCCTAAACTGGTATGCTAAAAACATTTCTGTACTCTAGAGTTGTTACACAAAACAGATGTTTAACAGCAATGTTTCTAAACTCATCCATATGGGAGATTCAGAAAGATTATCTCCAACCATGGTAATTGGCGAAAATGGGTTAGGCAATTAGGATGACAAAGAGAATCTCCAATTCAGAAACCTTATAAAGCCACACACACAAAAAAAAAAACACTTTATCACAGATGCATTACCACTGTACTGTCAAACCTGACCACACCAGTGTTCTCCCTACCCATCTACACATTGCAGTAGCACAGACATCACTTTACACATGCAAGCACGCACACAAACACACATACGCACAAATACTCCCAGACATCCCTCCACACACACATATACAACCAAGCATCCAAAAACAAGCTTTTACTCACTTACAAAAACACTCATCCATACACGTGTACACACATACAGCCAAGACTGTGCTACACAGTCAAGAGGAGAAGGTTAACACCTGCACTATACTTCAAGCAACACATAGCCCTTCAAAACCCACACCTGCAACACTCACACATAGAAACACTAAACCCACATATGCGGAGGTCCTCAACATTAACCTGCCCAAGCAACAAGCACCTCCGAAGCTGATACGCAAACAAACACAAATCACAACTAAAGTAACACATAGCTCAAAACACCAGTGCACCACCCAACAGCAGCCCCTAAGGCAAGACAAAGTATCCAATACCTTAGTCATATGTGACTCCATAGTCAGGCATACTGATGTCCCACTCACCAGGCTGAATAAGGAGAAAATTACTGTCAGCTACCTTTCAGGAGCTAGGATTTGCTACATAACACATGCACTCAAGTCACTCTGCAACAAGTACAAATATGACTCTGTCATTGTCTATGTTGGGTGTGAATGACTTGAGATGTACCTCCCTAGACTACATGAAAAGAGACATATAAGAGGTCTTGGATCATGTGGCCCAGGCAGGTATGATCCTAGCCCTGAGTATCATCCTGCCTTCACCCAGAATTATACCAGAGTATAAAGACAAAATGATTGACTTCAACAACTGGATAAGTTTCTGGTGTCATTCAAAGAGGATCCAGTATCTGTCTGCCTGGGATGACATGATCAACAGACCATGATGCTTTGCCAGAGATGGTCTGCACCTGTTGCAATTGGGATTCAGGTTACTGGATAAGGCTCTTGCCACCCCCATAGTGCCTTTTTTAGGCAAGGCTCAAATGACAAAACTATAACTGTAACAGAAAAAAGTATGCAAAATCTGAAGGTTATGCTAATCAATGCCAGAAGGCTAAACCTCAAAATGCACTCTCTCAAGGCACTCCTAAAAATGGAGAACACTGATATCTGTGCAGTAACCAAGACCTGGTTCAAGGCTCCAGAGAGCACCCCTGCAATACCAGGCTACAACTCTTACCACACTTTTCGGACACCAAACCAGGACTGAAACACTACAGGTGGTGGAATGTCCATATTCACCAAGGATATTCACACCTCCAGACTAGTTGCCCAACACAATGCATCTGAAATATTACAGGTGCAACTAACACTGGGTAAGACTGCAATCCAAACTGTAGCTTGCTACAGATCCCCCACCATGCCCCAACATTCTCACTACACCTTTCTAAACATACTAGAAAATATTAAGATACAACCGAACACCCTAATACTGGGTGGCTTCAACTACCCTGCCTTTAAATTGGGAAAACTACTCAGGTACCAACACCTTTGCTCAATGGTTTTTGGAATTCATAAATTCCAATGCCTCGGATAAACTAATCCATAGTCCCACCAGGGGCTCAAATATCCTTGATCTGGTCATTACCAACATGGGGGATCGATGCTCCACACCAGCAGTCACCCCCTCATTGGTCAGGCCTGACCATAAGCTAATCACCCATGACATCCACATCCCACCCCCACTCCCCAGTAGGGAAACCTCCACAAAAAACTTTTCCAAAGCCAACTTCATGCTATTTAAGTCAGAAGTGACAAACTTCACGACACCCATGCAGACAAGAACTGAAAGTCTGACTGCCAAATCCTACGCTAAGGCACTGTACGAGCAAATCCACTCATGCATAAATCATGCCATTCCAAATAGAACCAAGACGCTCCCCTCCAAAAAAAAGGACGCCAAATCTGGTGGTCCCCTGTCATAAACAAGCTATACAACAGAAGGAAGCAAATGTTACAGAAAAAAGGAAATCTCAGGAAACAAAAAACTCCCTTACCAGCCTCAGTAAGATCCATCATAAAATCTTCCAAAGCTAGTTATGAAAATAAAATTGCCAAAGATTCTAAAGACAACCACAAGGAATTGTATAGTTATGTCAAGAATCTAAATGGCAATACTCAAACACGCTCTGAGCTACAATAGAATGGTACTAAATATACTGATCCCAAGGATAGTGCCAATATCCTAGCAGATCGACTCAGTGCCAATTTCACCCCCCTCTCACCCCCTTAAAGAGCCCATCTCATTACCAAATGCTGGGAGTCATGGCCACACAGGTAAAAAACGTACTCTCCAAAGCTAAAAATACAGCATCCATGGGACCAGACAACATCCCGGGCTGTGTACTACATGAACTGCAAAATTAACTGGCATCTCACCTAAGTGTCATGTTTAATCATAGCCTCACCTCAAGGCTTCGTGCCTAATGAGTGGCGCACAGCTAGTTATCCCACTCCACAAGGGGGGTCCAACTTGGACCATGGGAAGTATCGTCCCATCAGTCAAACAAGCCTGATCTGCACAGCCATGGAACACATTTTCGTGGAACTTATAAACAAAGACATTGGCAACCTTCAAACACTGGACCCCACCCAGTTTGGTTTCAGGAAGGGCCGATCTTGTCTCCTCAACTTGATTGGCTTCTTCAAATGTCTCCAGAGGTGTGGATGAGGGTAAGACAGTCCACAAAGCCTATCTGGACCTAGCCAAAGCCTTAGACACCACCCCCCACTCAGATAGATCACAAACAGGCTTACTGACAGAACCCACATTGTAAAAGCAGATGACTCCAAACCCAGCTCCAGACAAGTGACAAGTGGAGTACCTCAGGGTTCAGTCCTGGGACCGCTTTTGTTTGGCATCTACTTCTCCAAAGTACAGGCCAAAACCAAGGGACTCTGGCTAACAAAGTTCACAGATGACTGCAAACAGGGAGCCATTATCAAATCCCCAAATGATGTGCATATCCTACAAAAGGGCCTTACAGAGGCAGATGCTTGGTGCCAGAGCCATGGGCTCAAGCTCAATGCCAAGAAATGTATAATTATCCCCTTAAAGAAAAACCATGTACCCATGAATTACCACATAAGTGGCAGTAAACTAAACACCGAAAGTGTGATAAAGGACTTAGGGACACAGGTGGACAGTGGTCTCACCTTTAATAACCACATTGCCACAACAGTCAGGAAATCCTTCTATGTGGCACATCTCATTACATAAGGGCTTTTCATCCAGGAAAAAGGGAGGTCATTATCTCACAGTACTCATCCCTCATTAGACTCATTATAGAGTACAAACGCCCCATTTTGTATGCACCTCACAAGACATCTGCAACAGTTGGAAAGGCCGCAAAAATCCCTCAGTAAAAGAAACACAGGCCTAAAGAAGATCCCCCCATGCTGACAGTCTAAAAAAACTACACCTATACTCTGTCCCATATGGTCTACTCAGAGGTGATCTACGCTTAAAATACAAGGCCATGCCAAACCCAGAGCTGTTGGACATGCTACACTTAAAGAAATCCGAACCCTCAGAGCCACGAACTCCAGGGATCTAAACATAGTCATCACAATAAACAAAACATGCTGGAGGGATAGGTTCCTGTCCCAGAGACTCCCCATAATTTGGAATACACTGCCCATACATGTCACATAGAGTGCCCTTTGGCCCTCTTCAAAAGTAACACTGACGACTGGATGAGAGACAGGCAATTCACCCCAGGGATCAAGTCAGTCGCCCTGCTAGACAGGAGACCAGGGAAGTAAATTTCCTGTGAAGAAATAACAGGGGAACTGTTATGGCCAGGCATGTATAGCCCTAATAGCCTATATATATATATATATATATATATATATATATATATATATACACACATACAGACATACATAAACACACACACACACACACATATATATTATACACACATATATATAAACATATATATATATATATATATATATATACATATATATATATATATATATATATGCACACAAACACACACACACATATATATATATATATATATATATATCTATACATACATATATATATATATATATATATATATATATATATATATGCTGCTGTTCTCTGAAAAAAAGAAAAAAAAACTACAAAAAAAATATTCTCTTTTCCCGCCTTGGCTGAACTAAATTAGTCCAGATTTCAGGCTTTGCTGAATTCCGGACTGTGGTATAATTTCCTGTGTTGCCCATATCCTTACTTGGATAGGAGGAAGCTTCTCTGTTCACCAGTGAGAGTGGGGAGCTTTAAGCAGCCTATCTGTCCCTGAAGGAGTGGTCTCAGCCCTGAAACTAGTAGCTTATTGGCTGTTTTGTGTCAATTCCTATCTCTTTCAGTTTCCTTGCTTTAAAACCCACATTTGCAATTTTGCGCATAGCGCAGCATCTGGCAGCGCCGCTTAATCAGGTTTAAAGTATTCTCGGCTCCGCAAAGTCTGCTCTTCACTTTTTCCCTTAGAAGTGATCTAAATGTCAAAGAAAGCACTCTATCTTCATCCTAAAGCCCTGCACTTGCTCTTATAAGTAATCTTATAAGTAAACACTAATAAACTAAAGCACTACACCCTCTTATACTCCTTTTAAGTACTTGGCTCCCTATTGGTCCTTTCTGATCAGTCAAAAAGTAGTTCCTTATACTATTCTGGCATGTCCAAAAGTCAGTTTCGGGTTTACTCTCCAGTCCAGCTAGTGAATCTGGGAATCTTGAGGCAATGTTACAATTGCCTTATGTACACAGACCACCCTCTCCTCCTCCCTACAAGCTCAAATATATGTGAAAGATGCAACTATATAGCCAAACTGGAGGCTGAGCTCTCTCAACCCAGTACTGGCTCAGTCAGTCAGGAGGAGAAGGGAACCACACACACCACAATTCCAGTCTCACATAGACCTACCGCATCAGCAAACCAAACACATAAACACACAAAAACATACTCGGAGGCTCTAAATAAAAATCTGCCTAAGCAGCAGAGACCCCCAAAGCAGACATCCAAGCAAAGCCTACAACACACCAATACCCACGTATCACATAGTTCACAAAGTCAGTGTGCCACACAGACACAGCCCTTAAGGCTAAACAACACACCTAATACACTTGTAATAGGTGACTCTATTGTCGGACACAATGATGTCCCACTCACCAGACTGAACAAGGAGTAGGTCACTGTAAGCTGCCTGTTGGGTGCCAGGATCCACCCCATAACGCATGCACTCAGGTCACTCCAAAGCAAGTACAAGTATGACTCCGTCATTGTACATGTTGGTGTGAATGACCTGAGACATTCCTCCCTGGACTACATAAAAAGAGAAAGAGGAGCTCTCTGATCATGTAGCCCAGGCCGGTATGACCCTGACCTTGAGTAGCATCTTGCCCTCACCAAAAATGATGCCACAATATAAAGACAAAATGATCAATTTTAATAATTGGCTAAAGTATTGGTGTCATTTAAAGGGGATCCAGGGTCTGTCAGCCTGGGATGACATGCTCGACAAGCCACATTGCTTTGCTAGGGATGGCTTGCACCTGTCACCCCTGGGCTTTCGAATACTGGCTAAGGCTCTTGCCACCCCCATAGTGCCTTTTTTAGGCAAGGCTCAAAAGACAAACCCACTTCCATAGACAACACAATGAAAAAAAAACTAAGGGTAATGCTGCTCAACGCCAGAAGTCTGAAGCTCAAGATGCATGCACTCGAGGCTCTCCTCAGTATGGAGAATATCGATATCTGTGCAGTTACAGAAACCTGGTTCAAGGCTCCCAAAAGCACCCCTGCACTACCAGGTTATACTACCATATACATCAAAGATACACACACCTCCAGGTTAGTAGCACTGCACGAAGCATCGGAGACCATCCATGTGCAACTAACAGTGGGCAAAACTGCCTTTCAGTTTGTAGCCTGCTACACACCACCCTCCCAAATTCAGGAATCCCACTCGGCTTTCCTGAGAACACTGGAGAATATGAAGGTCTCTTCAAACACCATTATATTGGGTGACTTCAACTACCCAAACATTGACTGGGAAAACTACTCAAGCCCCAACACCCTCACCCAACGGTTCCTAGAATTTATAAACTCAAATGCTATGGAACCACTGGTCACCACCCCCACAAGAGGGGAAAACATATTGGACCTCATCATCATCAACATGGGGACTCTCTATACCCCTCATTGGTAAGGTCAGACCATAAATTAATTTCACAGGACATCCATATCCCCTCCCCACCCCCAGCCATGGAAACCACGGTGAAGAACTTCTCAAAAGCAAACTTCACACTTCTCAAAACTGAGGTGGTATCCTTCAAAGCCCCTGGGCCAGTGGAAAATATGGCTCAAACTGCAGAATCCTTTACAAATGCATTCTATGGACACCTGCAAGAATGCATGGATTGTGCTATCAAAAATAAAACCAAGACTCACTCCCCCAAAGGCAGGAGACCTGTCTAGTGGACCCCAGCCATAAATAAGCTATACAACAGAAGGAGGAAGCTACTACATGATAGAGCAAAATCCCAAAAAGGGAAGGCATCTCTGATCAGTACTAGCAAGAAACTACGATCCCTCATAAAATCATCTAAGGCTAGCCTCAAAAGAAAAATTGCACAAGACACTAAAGACAATCATAAGGCCTTCTTTAGTTATGTCAGGAACCTGGGTGGCAACTCCCAGATATGCTCTGAGTTAGTGCAAAATGACAAAAAATACACTGAGCCCACAGACATTGCCAACATCCTGGGAGACAGGTTCAGTGCAAATTTCTCCCCCCCATCCCCCCCCAAAAGAGCAAATGTCTACCCCAACAGAGTGTAGCCTCCGTGACATCACAGATGTCCTCTCCAAAGCAAAAACACAGCATCAATGGGACCGGACGGTGTCCCGGGCTGCGTCTTACAAGAGTTTCAAGAACTTAACCCTCACATAAAGGCACTGTTCAATCTCAGCCTTACTACAGGATATGTACCCAAGGAATGGAGTACACCACAAAGGTGGTGCCACAACGGACCCTGGAAACTATCGCCCTATAAGCCTGACTAGCCTGGTCTGCAAAGCTATGGAGCGTATCATCATGGAACTCATAAACAAAGACATTGGGAACCTCCAGACACTGGATCCTACCCAATTCGGCTTTGTTAAAGGCAGATCTTGCCTCTTGAACCTGGTCAACTTCTTTGAAACAGTTACCAGGGCCATAGACGAAGGGAAGGTAGTTCACACAGCCTACCTGGACCTCACAAAAGCCTTCGACACAATACCCCACTCGGGCATCATAAATAAGCTCACCAGCTTAAATATCAACCCCTATGTCAAAAGATGGGTTGCAAACTGGCTCAGGGATAGAACCCACATGGTCAGAATTGCAGGTGCCATGTCAGACTCTAAACCAGTTACAAGTGGCGTCCCACAAGGCTCAGTCCTGGGACCTCTCTTGTTCGGTATATATTTCTCTGAGGTACAGGCTAACACGGGAGGACTATGGCTGACCAAGTTCGCAGATTACTGCAAACTGGGTGCCATAAATGACTCTCCAGCTGACACAAGCATCCTCC